>NW_026731905.1:297500-307500 GCF_028476545.2 Physella acuta | reverse complement strand
TCCCCCCCCCCCCCAAACACCCTTAAAGTGAGCTGAATTGTGTATACCACCCCCACACCCCACCCCCCATATAAAGTGAATCAGATATTGCATACCATCCCCCCACCACCACCACCACAATAAAGTGAGCTGAATATTGCATAACCTCCCCCCCCCCCCACCATCCCCCTCAGAGCCGGCGTTAGGGGTACGCGGGGCCTATGGCCAACCATCCGCGCGGGGCCTTATATTTTTTTCATTGGTGTATAATTACATAAAACATGTACAGTGAGGCGTTTTTTTTTCTTCTCAACGCGAATTAATATTTATAACGATATATATGGTATTTTTAAGCTGTTTATCAATGTCGTATTAACATTAAGACACTGATTAACAAATAATTTGTTTACTTAAAAGTGCTTTTGAAACGTTGCTTGTTTCTGTTAAGGCTTTTTGTTTGAAAAGTAAAAATAAAACAGATATAAGTTTGAGACACGCATAAAAGAGACGATGAACGTCAGCTTCAAACCTGATTTTTTTACATTAATGTTTATTTATGAAAATCTTACCAGTACGTTCACAAACGAAGACCTACTTTTCTTGCCTTTCGTGAGGAAAATTCCATGATTATATCAGCAACGTTAAATCGGTCCACAGTGGCAGGTGATAGTATCGATATTTTCTCAATTTATCGAGTGTTAACAGGGGCATTCAAAGCGTGTGGATGCCGGGGAAATAGCAAAACATTGATAGATTTCGGAATAAGCTCGAATCGTGAAAAACACTGTTTATAGCTATAGATATCCAAATGAAATGACTCGCAAATGTTATCACGGACGCTCAGTAAGGTGGAACACTGGGGGGGGGGGGTGACAGTTGGTGGGGTGAGGTGAAGCCCGTGAAGGATAACTGTACATTTAAATCTATGGGATGCCAAACCCTAAAAAAAATCAGTTCGGGTACTACGTTACTGGATCTCTGACCGCAGCCATTCAAGAGAAGGTGCGTGTGTATAGAGCGTCCGCGTATTACATTACAGATTAAGACCGCGTTCTCACAAGAGAAGGTCCGTGTCTATAATTAGAAAGTGAACCATGTGACAGCCAGCTTCATGTTATTTATGAGTTTCGCGATGGCATGATCGGACTGCCGGTAATTTAGACGTTTTAGAAATCAGGAGAACTTTACCATAAAACAGTCTCGGCCCGATGTATCAAACAGTATAGACTTTATAATTTGTTTAGTGTGCCTACACTATTTTAAAACAAGAATCACTATGGCCTTAACTATTATACTGAATATCCCTACACAGAGGCGTAGCGAGGCGGGGGGTGCGGGGGGGGGGGATGCGGATCGCACCGGGTGACACCATTTAGGGGGGTGACACCAAGGCAAAAAATAGCAAAATATATAGAGAAAAACTTGAGGGGGAGTACAAATCGAAAGTTTGACGTTGGGGGGTGCAAATCGAAAACTTGAGGGGGGTGCAAATTGAAAATTTGAAAGTTTTTTTTCCCGGGAAGGGTCGCTACACCTCTGGGGGGGGGGTGACACCATTAAGTGCCGCACCGGGTGACACCCGACCTCTCTACGCCACTGTCCCTACAATTAATTAAAATAAACATGTGCTTAATCACTTTACGAATACCGTTAAAGTTTACCAAAATGAAAATGGTCATAATTACTGTATAAATGCCCTCCAAAAATATAAAAATAAATACAAGTATAATGTATTTAAAGATGACCTGACAATATATAAAATAAATATGAACATAATTAATGTATGGATGCCTGTCAAACGTATCATGGTGAATATGCATAATTACACAAAAGATGCCCATACAGTGTATAAATTATGATTTTAGGGATAAATACTCTGGATTTCCGGGGCATGTCCCCTTCCGCTCTCCGCCCCCCCATCCCCTTCTCCTATGCAAGCCATCACCAGGTCACTGACTGTTTACTAAAGGCACCCCCGCCTGCTCACTAAAAAAACGTCTTCAACGGTCCGCGAACAATAAGGTATCTTTTTACGTTTTTCCCGATTTTACCTCCCATGTCAGGTCGGGGGCTGATTCGCGACCGCCATCTCCAGTCACCTCAGGACAATAGCGAGTCGACCTAGCCAGCGATGTGTGACACTAATGTCTTTCTTTAGAATAACGGTCTGTCCCAGCCCATGTAAAGGAAAACTCACTAACATCAGCCTTGGCCTCAGTTTTAACATACAACAACTTCGGCCATTTAGTTTTTTTTTTGTTTAAATTTAATTCAGCAAAGATTATTTAAGTTTACAAACTAATTCAGGCAACAATGGCGTTGCTGAAGCGCGGGGCCCCTTCAAGCGCGGGGCCTGGGGCGACCGCCCCGTTTGCCACCCCCTAACGCCGGCTCTGATCCCCCTATAAAGTGAGTGCCGACGAAACTCTAGCGTGAAGAGAAGCAACTCTCACCGCTACGGTGACGAGTGTCAGTCATTGTCTGCCCCTGTTTCAAACCCGCTAACCGCATTTCGTCTCGAATTTCCAACTCAGTGAAATGGAGTTACTCGCCCCTGGTCTAAAACGTCATCTTTACTTTTCCCTACATTGATTTTATGCCCCCCACCGTCGGGCCGATGTTGAGTTAATCATGGTATGTGTCGTGTGTATTCCGACTCTATCAAACTGGGGGGAGGCGGGCTGGAAGAATTAAAAGATGTCAGGAATATAAAAAAAAATACAGGAAAATTATTTTTTTTGAGAAAAAAATGTGAAAAATAAACATTGTACACTGGATTGTGTTATTTTCTAGCATTTTATTTATAAGTGTAGTAAAACACATGTTTACTGTTGCTTGAAATATGTGAAGTTTATTGATGATCACAGAGAAACATAGTGGTGGGGGAATATTGCAAGGGTCACTCTACAATTGATGATCCGGAGACTCAAATGGGCAATAAGTAATTTTACAAGAAGCAAAACTAATCTTTTTAGTATGAGATATTGTATTTGATCAAGCTTAATTAATTACAACTTTTATTTTTCAGAATATCTTTTAATCTTTTATTAAAAAGATTGCTGTGAATGTACTGATATCTTGTCGGGGACCAATGTCCTCCTCTGTTGTAGAATGAGAAAACGCCATCCTGCTCCTTAACACTCTTGTTTCACCAACTCCGCCTTTCATGATACCCTGACGAGGCCCCTGACTCTAGGAAAGTCACATGAATGACTTCTGTAATCTGACCCCCCCCCCCCTCCGACTCTAACACAGTCACATGACTTCTCTAATCGCGTTGGAGGGTGAAAGCCAGACAGCCTAAATTGTATAGCCCTGATCCAATCAGATTAATTCGGCTGTGTCACATGACCGATGTAGGTCAGCTCAGCGATGTAAGAATTAAGATGTCTGGGAATTGGCGGGACAAAAACCTTTTGTGCCGCGGGAGTAGCTGGGGTGTTCGGTGTTCTCCGGTATTGTTCGGGGCATTCCGGTAATCTTCGGCATAGTCCGGCATTGTTTGATATTGCTCGGCAACACACAAAATCTACAGCTCACGACTTGCATATATGAAAAACACTGTTTTAGGTATACTTGAGAGTTGAGTTTTAATTTAGAATTAGTTTTCTATTTTTATTTTATTAAAAAATATGATTTTTCTAATTATTAGGTAATACGTTTAATAGTTTGTTAAGAAAATATCAAATTGAATAATATTTATATAACATGGCGGTTAAGTTCATTTTCTTCAGCTGCTAATTGTGGATCAGATATTGGTATTTTGAGAAATGTAACTTATGTTTTCAAATAATTATATTGGCATTATGAGTTATCATTGGCCAGATGCTCACCATTACGATCACCTTGTTAGTGGGTCACCATGGTGGATCACCTTGTCAGGTATTTACCAACACGACTTTAGATCACCACTACTAAACTCTATGGGGTAATCACCATGATGGGTTGTCAAGGCTAATGGTGACCACGACAGATCCTGTTACTTGATCACCATGATCGCCCACTGTAAGCTGGTGACCACACGTTCTCTATCAGCTGATCACCATGACAGATCCTTACAGATCACCTCCTGTGAAAGACGGTCACCCCCCCCCCCCTCCCTCCCCCACCCTCAGCTAACTGTAAACAAATAGCCCAGGCTGGAGATCTGGAACGTGCCGGGAATGTCCGTCAGTCAGCGCTAACCCCGTCTCGTTCCATTTAAGTTAAGCCACGTACGAGCTGTCCAGCTGTCGGTCAGCAAGTGGACTGACCAGTTCAAGGACACACAGAGAACCAATGGCAACAGGCCTCTGTTCATTTTACTTTAATGAGTAGAGTTATCGGATTAATCATACGAAATTTGACTTGGTACTTTCAGGGGAGAAAGATACGAGCTCAGAAAATGACTTCCGGTCGAGTTTTAAGTAGGTCAAGCCTGGATCAAGGGCGGACAATCTAGGGAAGACAAACAAGTTTTACCAGAAAAACTTGTATTTAATCTAGAAATTTTTGGTGAGGTTTTAAAGCAAATCTTGATGAACACCATTATCGATCCAACTATAATCCAACACAAAAATGCCACAGATTTACACGAAATCTGAACTCAGACTTGTATGTTTTAACATGTTTTTTCTATCCTTTCACAGAAAACGATCTAGCACACTACCTCTGCATCTAATCCACTCGCTCCCCCCCCCCCGATCACATCTCTACCCTTTGCCATTGTCTTCCTATGGATTTCTATTGTCAACTACTACCCTATATATTCGCCTCCCCGACTTTTTAATGACAAAAGTTACTTGACTGTAGGAGGTTATTGTCCAGTTTTCTCTACTAAGAAAGTGTTCTTTTTCGTGTAAGAAAAAAGCAAATTAAATACTGTTATAATTGGGTCATTTATGCGATTCAAAACTACGTAGTATAACTGACATTAAAAAAAAACATGTTTCAAAAAAAAAAAATCTTAAGTATAATGACTTCATTTTATTTTCATTTTAATATTTTTGAAGTAGTAAACGATTTTACTATTCGTGTAACGAATTCAGTAAGTGAACACTGAGTAAATGAATGTAATGTTTTACTAGTCTCATGACCCGTTGCTGTATGGTGTTGGTTTCGTGGAATACGAATATTGATTACGCGGTGTGTTGCTTTTGTTAGTAACGTTGATTTGTCAGTGATTATCCAATCGAGGAAAAGGTGGAGATGGTGTCAAGTTGTTGCAGATTTTGTCATGACTTGAATGTCAGATGTCAAACACTTATAGACAGCCAATGTACAATTTATAGCATGCTGTCATAGGGCAAACTGTTGAATGTTGTGGATTTATGTGAAGATATATCTGAATATTTTTTCAATGTATCTCACCAGATCGTGTGCTAGGTTATCCATATTTTAATTTTTAAAAGTGTCTTAGGTTTTTTAAGATACTTAAAGAAATAATTTAATATAACACATCCATTAATCCCATTGTTACGATAACACCTCCATTAATTCAATAGCTACTAAAAGACCTCGTTAATCCCAAATTCGCCTAAATACATCATCCTTAATCTTTTTACACCTGAACACTCTATGATTTCTTTTCTCACCTCAACACACCTCCATGAATCGCTTGTCACCTGAACATACCTCTATTAATCTCTTTCTCCCATGAATCCAGTCCTCTGTTAACTTATTTGTCGACATAACCCCATTGATTTCAAATCCGTGTGTCAGCCTCCCCCCCCCCCCCACCCCCTCCTCCACCAATTTTAATATCGATCCAGCTCTAAGCTTATAACCTTGACATAGATAAACAAATCCTGAAAATATTGATCTTCATAAATCTCTCTTGCCGCCTCCCTCCCATCAAACAAAATCTAAAACTACCTAAAACCTGCTCACACGATAAACCTCAACAACCACCACTATAAGCCGTCCCAGGTGCATCCCCTACCCCTCAACTCCTCACCCTAAGGAAGATGACTTGTTGCATTTATACCAATACAGACTAACCTGTAGTTTCCTTCCCCCCTACCACCTCCTTACCCCCTCCCCAACAAGAAGGTGATTTACTATATACATTCTATAAAGACATTCAATACAGACGAACCTGTTTTTTGCCCCCCCCCCCCCACACACACTCCCACCATCCATATCACCAATAGAAAGACGACCAACAATATACACACCCTATATAGACTAACCTGTAGTTTCCATCCCCTCTACTACCTCCTTACCCCCCTCCCCCACAAGAAGATGATGTACTATATACATTCTATAAACACAAACCTGTTGTCCCCCATCCTCCTCCCCCCGAAGATGATGTACTATATGAACACTTCACAAAGACATATCTGTGTTGCACCACCCCACCCCCCCCCCCCCCAATCCCTACCCCCACCCCACAAGATGATGTACTATATGTACACTCCACAAAGACAACCCTCTTGGTGCCGGTCTCCCCCCCCCCCCCCCCAACCCCCACCATCCCAAGTCAGGCTGGAAGTGGCGCTTCTACTCGGCTGCTCCTCTAAGCCTTGTTGACATTTCCCTGCGGTGTGGGCACGGGCTGAGTGTAACTCCACCTCGCTGATGGGCCAACCATGGGTACGTCTAAACCTTTTCAGCGAAACAAAAAGAAAACAACCTTGTCCACACGTTGACAGTTGCACAGCCGGAAGTAAAACAAGTCCAGCCAATCAATGGAGGCAGAAGAACAACCGGAAATGATTCAATCATTTGTTTATATTTCATTGTAGGTGCAAGAGCTTAGCTTCAACGTGTGTAGAAAACGTCAATGGAGAGTCGTGTATAAACTTTTGAGAGAGACAGGGTTCGAATCCATTGCAAGACAGACATTTTTTTATGTCAAAATTATCATATTTTAGACCGATATATTATTCAATCGACACCTTAAGCTGATAACGAAATGCATAACTATTCGTGCGGCTCTTAAAACTATTTCTTGATCACAGAATTAACTAACTCTACTTCATCTGCTCTACAAGCAGTAAAAAAAAAAAACATTATCGCCTGTCTTTAAGTACGTGTGCAAAATGAATTTTAATTTAACTGTAAGAGTTTGACAGTTAATATAAAACAGATATACTTAATACACAGAATTGTTTAGAGAATGAATGTATTCAATCTTTGGTTATAGGTAAGGTTAGGACTGAGTAAATTTATACAGATATTTCGATATGTTCATCTTCAATTTTTACTTTTTATGCCCAAGACATGTGGGGCCGCCTAAGAAACCTCTTTGGTAAGTTGACAGTAGGTAATAACCTCAGTATATCATTTTCCCTATACAATTTTGACAGTGTATGTGTTTCTCTGACCTATGACTTTGACACGGGATTGTGTGTCAGTATGTCAGTACGTCTTTCCTATCCCCAGTTCATCATGGGTATCCGAAAAGGCTGAGTTGGCTCAGTATTTTTAAACTCCCTCCTATCCTACTAACCCCCACAGCACCACAACATTTCTGCTTAAACTTGCAGACAAATTGCTGGGTTTTTTGTAAAGCTCCATTTGGCTTATTCTCACACATTAGTTTTGTAATTTCTTTTCTGTTTACCTCATATCACACTACACAAAAATGATCACCTCACAGAGATCATGATCTTTAGAGATCAGACCGAGAAAAGATCCCAAATCCCCACCTCCCCCGCCCTTTAAATCTTTCTCCTCTGACAAATTATCCCGGAGCACTTTTCCTCGCGTAATGCTGGAATCGATCCTGTCCATTAGGTATCGACGGAGACTATGAGGATCTTTAAATATTTACATTTAATCGTAAATCCATAATCGTGTCTCAAGCTTTAGTTGTGTAGTCGATACCAGCGCGTGGTCGTCCGCTCTGGGGTCGTCTGTAATGAATAATCCACCACCTTTCGGTTGTTAGAGATCTTGTGTTGTTTTCTGGTAATCTCGAGCTCGGCTAATCTCGTGGTTTTGTCCGAGAATCTCGTGTTTGCTGATAATCTGTTGTTGGAATCTCGAGTTTTTGTTGTGGGAAACTCGACCTATTGGTTTTGTACATTTTAGGGGCAGTCTCGTTTTTTTGTGTGACAATCTCGTGTTTTGTGAGAGACTCGTATTCGACAACCTCGTTCTTCATGTCCATCTTTTTTTTTCCTTTCAATTTCATGTTTTGTAACATTCTCATATTTTCATGACAGTGCCGTATTTTGTAAGAACCTCCTATTTAATGTAAAGCAGCATTCTTACATCAAACAATCTAAGATTTTTGCCACGAAACAAGAAATACTAAAACAACCGTATTTTCATTTTTTTTTACAACAATTATCAAATATGCCGTGGTGTAGCTGTGGCTCGAACCTCGACCACCAAAAGTTAGAATTTGCTTGATGACAAGCTACACACAATCTTTGTGATCGATCACATGCTATAACTGTCACAGTATCACCCCTGCCCGACCCTCAGACTCCTACGTAGAACCTTCTAGACGAAACCCTACAGTTCTTCTATTACTGAAGTCAGTAAACGAAGCCCTTCTAAACCCTGAGATGACTGAATATTTAACGAGGCCTGTAGGTGCCGTGTAAACTCCGGTGGAAAAATAAAATGGCGAAAAAATATTTGTTTACACCGTCAACTAGGTTTTACTTGTGTTGGTTAATAATTGATAAGTGTTTTGAGTTCGGAGAGATGTAGAGAAAAACATTGTTTCTTTTCACAAAGTATTTTTGTCTCATGGAAATTGAATGAGTACGCCTATTCTGAGTTTATTTTCTTACTTTTTTTTTATTAACTTCCGTTAATTTTTTTGGACATGTTTGACATGTAGTTAATGGTGACGTCAACATTTTATTTAAAAAAAAAAAAAAGAAAAAAAAAGAAAAAAAACCAGAATCATTGGTCGAGGTTTTAGAAAAAAAAATCACTCCGCAAAACAAATAGTTCCATCGTGTATTTGAGATTGACAAGTAATCCATACGATGTTTCGCCCCAGGATACACGAACTCAAATGGGGAGTTCGTCTTAAGAAAAAAAAAAGATCTTTAATAAAATTCAGCCTTGTATTGTTTCTTTTCTAAATAGCCTCCCCCCATTTTCTTGCTGGTCTAAGTAGCTTCCCTTTATTTGAACAGGAAAGATAATTTCAAGTTCGTTCCCGGCGGATGAATGTTTGGTATAACAGGATGCCAATAGTGCCAGTGTGGTTGTTGTTTGTTTTATTCTTGTAAACCAACAATCCTCAATGATAAATCGACGAGCGCCCGGGGGTTGTAGGATTACACTGGACGACCCGGGCTAGACGTAGCCATTAGAGGTAGCACTTTAGGTAGCTCGGGCTCGTGTCGCTGTCGTTTAGGTAATTAGCTGCGTAATGAGTAGCCAGTGGCCGTGTCGGGACTATGATTAGAGTGCAGGTGTTGGGCAATCAGGTGAATATAAATCAGCGAGTGGTAGTGCCGGACTGCGATCTTTTAATAGTCTATTAGCTGGAAATGTTGGACCCAGGTCAAAGAAGTTGATACTCCTCCTGCATAATTTTAAAAATATAGCTACTCAACTAATCAGAGGTTCATTAAAATTCAGATTAAAAAAATACTCACTTAATTAGAGGGTCATTAAAATTCAGAAATTTCAAATCGATACATTCGTCTAGTTTTTATTAGAAATAATTGATTTATTTAGTCCTGTCAAATTTAGAGTTACGTCCACTACAGAATCTCTAAGTGACATAGGGTGGAAGGTTAATGACGTAATGTTGAGATGCCTATAGTTTTAATGACTTGATAAAGCTGCAACTACGGATGCGGGCGTGATTGGCAAGTTGTATTCCCAGTTGTCAGAATAAACAAAGAATTGTATTTAAGAAAAATTTGCCTTTATTTTAGTAGGGCCTCGGTCAAAGTAACGCAACGTAGGCGCAGTAGTTTTATAACAGAAAAAAAAAACTCAGTCAAAGTGAAGTAACAATATTCTTTGAAAGATAGGTCTATATATAAAAAAAAAAACAACCAACAGGAATAGAATTTTCAATTTCTACGGTACTGATATTGACCAAAGTAATGCACTATTT